>NW_026611606.1:5000-7500 GCF_029532465.1 Lipomyces tetrasporus
CGAGACGGCTCAGCGCGCCCATCTCAACTCGCTGGGCAACAGCCTCCGAGTAAAGCAATCAAATCTCAATAAATTGCCTGCTGGATTTATTTCAGCCTTAGACACGCACAGGAACAACTATTATGTCTGACCTGAGATTTTTGGTCGGAAAGAAATTCTGAAGATGTTTCATACCAAAACTGCGCAATTTAAATTGCCCTGACAATTTTCGTTTCCTTTACCACATTAGACGTCACTAAAGTAAGCTCGGCGTTGCGGAATAAGCAGTTGTGTTTTCAGAACCACCGGAGTGGTGGTTGCATGGTCTAAGACATTCCTTCGTCACTTGGTGTTGGGTAGTTGTGCAAAAAAATCGTGGCCATTCGAGCAGAAATTGCGTTGTACTCTCAGTCACTGGTGCGAATTTCGGACACCGCTAAGGAATGTCTTGCTCACTGGGGAAGGAAAGTCATTAAGTGGCCGTGGCCAGCTGGCGAGATGGCATGGGCTCGGTTGAAATTGGGAGCGGGGCCGCCGGACCCCCTACCCACGAACTCCCCCACACCCCCCTTCTCTTTTCACAAGAACCCCCATGCCGGAATGAAAATGGCCAAGGCAGGCTAATGACACTTATTTTCCAGCCCTTAAAGTACTAAGACATGCCTATATCTGTCGTTGACTTATATGGTGGGCCATGATTGTATTTTGGCAGAAAATAATCCTTTTGTGCTGTGGCCGTTGGGAGGGTGTCTACACCCACCAGTGGCACCCTTCATGAGAAGAGAACTGAAGATACAAAATGAGAAGTAAAAGAGGGAGGGCGCGCAAGGCGTCCGACGTCGATGTATGCGTCGTCGAGTTATTCTTTGCGAGTGATTCCGGCAGTACAGCTTCTCGTTTTATCAGTTTTTCTATATGTTGTAGCCATGTAGATTGGTGGAAAGAGTCTGGTGCGGTTGATTAGAGATCGTTCAGCTCGGACTGCTAGTCTATAAGGGAAAACAATCTGGTGATGCGGGGCTTCGTGCCTAGCAATTACTGATTTGATCCCGAATAATCCTAATTGCCTGGCGATTAGGTAGTGCTGGATTTTGTGGATTACTAGCAAATTGCAAGTATTATTCACCAAAATTTAGTTGAGGGTCAACCTGGCTCGGTAGCCGTCATTTAAGTATGATGTGAACTGAGCTAATTGGTAACTCTCTAGCTAGGTAGTTATGTTAAACTAAGCGCTATTTGGTTAGTGCCGATGTTTGGCGGACACTACTTGGAAAATTCTAAAGAAGGCTATAGGATTGCTTTCTGAGATTCGCATCTCGGTGCGTTTCGACCGAAAGTAATGAATTGCGTTCTAGTTAAGGCTTTTGTCAGCTATGCTGCTGTCGTATCCGGCTTGAGAGCTCTCACTGGTAGTGTTGTAGTTTCTCTCCCGCGATTCGAGTGGCTTTTTGGCTTGGCAATAGTTTGGGACGTTTAATTCTTCGACGATTAAGTTAACTTCCAGGCTGAAGGAGACGGCGCTCCGGCGTCGCCTCTAGAGTAGGTCTCTTGAGATGGCGAGTGATCCGTTCGACTGTACTGGTTGGTGGGGAGCTCGTCAGAAGGTAGTTATCTGGTTGATCCTGCCAGTAGTCATATGCTTGTCTCAAAGATTAAGCCATGCATGTCTAAGTATAAGCAATTTATACAGTGAAACTGCGAATGGCTCATTAAATCAGTTATCGTTTATTTGATAGTACCTTACTACTTGGATAACCGTGGTAATTCTAGAGCTAATACATGCTAAAAATCCCGACTTTTTGGAAGGGATGTATTTATTAGATAAAAGACCAATGCTTCTTCGGAAGCTCTTTGGTGATTCATGATAACTTTTCGAATCGCATGGCCTCGAGCCGGCGATGGTTCATTCAAATTTCTGCCCTATCAACTTTCGATGGTAGGATAGTGGCCTACCATGGTTTCAACGGGTAACGGGGAATTAGGGTTCGATTCCGGAGAGGGAGCCTGAGAAACGGCTACCACATCCAAGGAAGGCAGCAGGCACGCAAATTACCCAATCCCGACACGGGGAGGTAGTGACAATAAATAACAATACAGGGCTTTTTATGGTCTTGTGATTGGAATGAGTACAATTTAAATACCTTAACGAGGAACAATTGGAGGGCAAGTCTGGTGAAATGCTGACGCCAGAGATAGTGGGGTCCTTGGCAACCACTAGCTAAGGATTAGGCCCGCTAGTCGAGTGTTCACTAAATAATGGGCGAACACCGGCGAGGTAACCTGGAACGGGGAAGCCTAAGTTGCGCGAGCAATATGGTGATCCCGTGGCGAGTCGCAAGACCGTCGTAACGCGCGGAAAGGTACCGGCTAGTTAATTAGCTCAAGGGACGTGCTATTCCCACTCGAAAGAGTGTTTTCAACTGAAGCGCCCATTAACGCAAAGGTTGAGAAGAGTCTAAGCTCGGTAGAGAAAGGCCAGCAGCCGCGGTAATTCCAGCTCCAATAGCGTATATTAAAGTTG
>NW_026611606.1:17500-20000 GCF_029532465.1 Lipomyces tetrasporus
AAAATTTTTTTCTATTTAGTAAGTTAAATAATTATCTGCAGTAACCAAGATTACCACAAAAAAAGTCGAAATCGCCGGTAAATACCCGAAGAAACTAATTTTTTTTCGGCCAGGCCACTAAATAAAGTGAGGTGCCAGTAGAAAAATTTTGGGGCAATGATCACAGCAAAGATGGGTCCCCATCACTAAGAAAAATTCACCCTCACTAGAATAACGTTGAGACGTCGCTGGGATAAAATTCGTCTTCGCTAGAGTAAAATTGGGACTTCGCTAGGAAAGTTCACCATCACTAGAACCAAATTGGGGCGTCACTAGGAAAACATTCTGCCGCTAAAATAACTCTGTGAAAGTCAACTTATCAGCCAGATATTTAGCTTGCCCCGGTCCGCCATCTCGCCTCCTGCCACTCTAAGTAAGATGCGTTCAAAGTCTTACTGGCTAACTATTAGTCACGATTTTTTTGCCTTGATTTTGGCGATCTTTTTTTTAACACTCTTGTTGGGTTACTGCTCTGTTTTGCGCGTGGGGCCAGAACCCTGCCCACTGTTGCTCAAACTTGGGTCAAGCTCCAGCCCGTCGAGACGGCTCAGCGCGCCCATCTCAACTCGCTGGGCAACAGCCTCCGAGTAAAGCAATCAAATCTCAATAAATTGCCTGCTGGATTTATTTCAGCCTTAGACACGCACAGGAACAACTATTATGTCTGACCTGAGATTTTTGGTCGGAAAGAAATTCTGAAGATGTTTCATACCAAAACTGCGCAATTTAAATTGCCCTGACAATTTTCGTTTCCTTTACCACATTAGACGTCACTAAAGTAAGCTCGGCGTTGCGGAATAAGCAGTTGTGTTTTCAGAACCACCGGAGTGGTGGTTGCATGGTCTAAGACATTCCTTCGTCACTTGGTGTTGGGTAGTTGTGCAAAAAAATCGTGGCCATTCGAGCAGAAATTGCGTTGTACTCTCAGTCACTGGTGCGAATTTCGGACACCGCTAAGGAATGTCTTGCTCACTGGGGAAGGAAAGTCATTAAGTGGCCGTGGCCAGCTGGCGAGATGGCATGGGCTCGGTTGAAATTGGGAGCGGGGCCGCCGGACCCCCTACCCACGAACTCCCCCACACCCCCCTTCTCTTTTCACAAGAACCCCCATGCCGGAATGAAAATGGCCAAGGCAGGCTAATGACACTTATTTTCCAGCCCTTAAAGTACTAAGACATGCCTATATCTGTCGTTGACTTATATGGTGGGCCATGATTGTATTTTGGCAGAAAATAATCCTTTTGTGCTGTGGCCGTTGGGAGGGTGTCTACACCCACCAGTGGCACCCTTCATGAGAAGAGAACTGAAGATACAAAATGAGAAGTAAAAGAGGGAGGGCGCGCAAGGCGTCCGACGTCGATGTATGCGTCGTCGAGTTATTCTTTGCGAGTGATTCCGGCAGTACAGCTTCTCGTTTTATCAGTTTTTCTATATGTTGTAGCCATGTAGATTGGTGGAAAGAGTCTGGTGCGGTTGATTAGAGATCGTTCAGCTCGGACTGCTAGTCTATAAGGGAAAACAATCTGGTGATGCGGGGCTTCGTGCCTAGCAATTACTGATTTGATCCCGAATAATCCTAATTGCCTGGCGATTAGGTAGTGCTGGATTTTGTGGATTACTAGCAAATTGCAAGTATTATTCACCAAAATTTAGTTGAGGGTCAACCTGGCTCGGTAGCCGTCATTTAAGTATGATGTGAACTGAGCTAATTGGTAACTCTCTAGCTAGGTAGTTATGTTAAACTAAGCGCTATTTGGTTAGTGCCGATGTTTGGCGGACACTACTTGGAAAATTCTAAAGAAGGCTATAGGATTGCTTTCTGAGATTCGCATCTCGGTGCGTTTCGACCGAAAGTAATGAATTGCGTTCTAGTTAAGGCTTTTGTCAGCTATGCTGCTGTCGTATCCGGCTTGAGAGCTCTCACTGGTAGTGTTGTAGTTTCTCTCCCGCGATTCGAGTGGCTTTTTGGCTTGGCAATAGTTTGGGACGTTTAATTCTTCGACGATTAAGTTAACTTCCAGGCTGAAGGAGACGGCGCTCCGGCGTCGCCTCTAGAGTAGGTCTCTTGAGATGGCGAGTGATCCGTTCGACTGTACTGGTTGGTGGGGAGCTCGTCAGAAGGTAGTTATCTGGTTGATCCTGCCAGTAGTCATATGCTTGTCTCAAAGATTAAGCCATGCATGTCTAAGTATAAGCAATTTATACAGTGAAACTGCGAATGGCTCATTAAATCAGTTATCGTTTATTTGATAGTACCTTACTACTTGGATAACCGTGGTAATTCTAGAGCTAATACATGCTAAAAATCCCGACTTTTTGGAAGGGATGTATTTATTAGATAAAAGACCAATGCTTCTTCGGAAGCTCTTTGGTGATTCATGATAACTTTTCGAATCGCATGGCCTCGAGCCGGCGATGGTTCATTCAAATTTCTGCCCTATCAACTTTCGATGGTAGGATA